>NC_069501.1:61163100-61165600 GCF_027579735.1 Bombina bombina
TATATATATATATATATATGTGTGTGTACCATCTGATGAAGAAGGCGCTCTGAAAGCTTTATCGACCTCCGAAACGCATAAGAGTAGTGAGATTGGGGTCTGTATACACAGACCCCTGCTATTTATAGTGTTCTAAGTGTATTTGTGAACCTTTCTTTTACTTGGGACTAAGCATTGAAAAGACACATTTCCAGAAACTTGCTCCTTACTTTTAAATAAATGCTAAAGGAGTAAGGGATTAGTTTGAAAGAACTATATAATCTATTGGGAACTATAAAAGAAGAACACCTATACTGGGGGTTTCTCTATGTGCCATATAATTACCTCACACATGAGGTTTTTACATGTGAGTGTGATGTATTGAATGTGTTTTAATTGTGATTTTAATAAACAGTATTACACTATTTTGCTGTTTTTTTCAATTTTGAGAGGCCAATACAAGGCGGATACATCAGATACGTCTAACACTTACCTCATATTGATTGAGGTAATACTAAGTAAGTGGACGCCCAAAAGGGGATCAAACAAGAGGTCCTGCACATATTGATCTGAAGGAGAATTGTTGAAATCCATCTGGGTTTTCTTTTAAATTGAACATATATCTCCTATTATGATGAGAGTTTTGTGAATTTCTTTATATATATATATATATATATATATATATATATATATATATATATATATATATATATATATATATGTTTTCTGTACGTATATAGCAGAATGTACTAAACCGACTATAGTAACCAGTTCTTTCTAAATTCTTGTATGTGATATACAGTATATGTATATGTATATGTGTGAGTGTATATATATATATATATATATATATATAGTGTGTGTGTATATATATATATTATATATATATATATATACATATATATTATTTATATTATAGCTATTTTAGGATTAATATTTATTTTACAGGTAACTTTGTATTTATTTTAACCAGGTACAATAGCTATTAAATAGTTAAGAACTATTTAATAGCTAAAATAGTTAAAATAATTACAAATTTACCTGTAAAATAAATCCTAACCTAAGTTACAATTAAACCTAACACTACACTAGCAATAAATTAATTAAATAAAATACCTATAATTATCTACAATTAAACCTAACACTACACTATCAATAAATAAATTAAATACAATTCCTACAAATAAATACAATGAAATAAACTAACTAAAGTACAAAAAATAAAAAAGAACTAAGTTACAAAAAATAAAAAAATATTTACAAACATTAGAAATATATTACAACAATTTTAAACTAATTACACCTACTCTAAGCCCCCTAATAAAATAACAAAGCTACCCAAAATAAAAAAATGCCCTACCCTATTCTAAATTACTAAAGTTCAAAGCTCTTTTACCTTACCAGCCCTGAACAGGGCCCTTTGCGGGGCATGCCCCAAGAAGTTCAGCTCTTTTGCCTGTAAAAAAAAACATACAATACCCCCCCCAACATTACAACCCACCACCCACATACCCCTAATCTAACCCAAACCCCCCTTAAATAAACCTAACACTAAGCCCCTGAAGATCTCCCTACCTTGAGTCGTCTTCACCCAGCCGAGCCAAATTCTTCATCCAAGCGGAGCAAGAAGAGGTCCGATTGAAGTCTTCATCCAAGAGGCATCTTCTATCGTCATCCATCCGGAGCGGAGCGGAGCGGCAGGATCCTGAAGACCTCCGACGAACGACGAATGACGGTTCCTTTAAATTACGTCATCCAAGATGGCGTCCCTCGAATTCCGATTGGCTGATAGGATTCTATCAGCCAATCGGAATTAAGGTAGGAAAAATCTGATTGGCTGATTGAATCAGCTAATCAGATTGAGCTCGCATTCTATTGGCTGATCGGAACAGCCAATAGAATGCGAGCTCAATCTGATTGGCTGATTGGATCAGCCAATCGGATTGAACTCGATTCTGATTGGCTGATTCCATCAGATTATCAGAATATTTCTACCTTAATTCCGATTGGCTGATAGAATCCTATCAGCCAATCGTAATTCGAGGGACGCCATCTTGGATGACGTCATTTAAAGGAACCGTCATTCGTCGTTCAGTCGTCGGCCAGGATGGATGTTCCGCGTCGGAGGTCTTCAGGATGCTGCCGCTCCACTCCGGATGGATGACGATAGAAGATGCCTCTTGGATGAAGACTTCAATCGGATGGAAGACCTCTTCTGCCCCGCTTGGATGAAGACTTCTACCGGATGGAGGACCTCTTCTTGCTCCGCTTGGATGAAGAATTTGGCTCGGCTGGGTGAAGACGACTCAAGGTAGGGAGATCTTCAGGGGCTTAGTGTTAGGTTTATTTAAGGGGGGTTTGGGTTAGATTAGGGGTATGTGGATGGTGGGTTGTATTGTTGGGGGGGGTATTGTATGTTTTTTTTTACAGGCAAAAGAGCTGAACTTCTTGGGGCATGCCCCGCAAAGGGCCCTGTTCAGGGCTGGTAAGGTAAAAGAGCTTTGAACTTTAGTAATTTAGA